>NC_090653.1:253771928-253814131 GCF_040937935.1 Hyperolius riggenbachi
ACCCTTTAGACTACCTAGCATCACCAGGGCTACCCTTCAGACTACCTTGCATCACCTGGGCCAGGGCTGGTGCTGCCATTGAGGCAAAAGGGGGCAATTGCCCCAGGGCACCCGACCGCTGCTGGCCCCCTCCCCCCCATGCTGCTGGACCCCTCAGGTGGTCTCCCCCGACTGCTTCAGAGTCTACTAGGCCCCCATATGATTTGTGGCTGCATTGTAATGACTCGCCTGACCTGAGCTGACTTTGCTGGGAGAGCCTTGCTGCTTAAACCGGCGCTAACCTGGGCAACCTTTCACACTACCTACCATCATCTAGGCTCCCCTTCAGACTACTTACCATCATCTGGGCTACCCTTATCACTACCTACCATCACCTGTGCTACCTTTCAGACCAGGGCCGGGCCGAGGCATAGGCTGGAGAGGCTCCAGCCTCAGGGCGCAGTGTAGGAGGGGGCGCACAATTAATTCAGCTGTCATTCCTAATTGTGTTTGAAGTAGAAATAAATAAGAAAAGGGGATACATAGCAGTGACTGCAAGCCAGATAACTAGAGATTAAGGTGTTGGGGAGGTTGTGGGCCCTGTGGCACCTCTTAGTCTAATAGCAATCAGTGTGTGACGGCAGGGATGGAGGGGCGCACTTTGGTGTCTCAGCCTTGGGTGCTGGAGGACCTTGTCCCGCCTCTGTTTCAGACTACCTACCATCATCTAGGCTCCCTTTTACACTACCTACCATCATCTGGGTTACCCTTCACACTACCTACCATCACCTGGGCTACCCTTCACACTACCTACTATCACTTAAGCTACCATTCACTCTACCTACTATCACATAGGCTACAGTTCACACTACCTATTATCACCTAGGCTACCACTCACATGACCTACTATCACATAGGCTACCTTTCAGACTACCCACCATCATCTGGGCTACCCCTGAGACTATACCTACTATCAACTAGGCTGCCATGCACACTACCTACTGTCACCTAGGCTACCCTTCACCCTACCATCACCTGGGCTACCCTTCAGACTACCTACCATAACCTAGACTACCATTTAGACTACCTACTATGACCTCAGCTACCCTCCAGACTACCTACCATCAACTGGGCTACCCTCCAGACTACCTACCATAACCTAGACTACCATTTAGACTACCTACTATGACCTCAGCTACCCTCCAGACTACCTACCGTCAACTAAGCTACCCTCCAGACTACCTACCATCAACTGGGCTACCCTCCAGACTACCTACCATCAACTGTGCTACCCTTTAGACTACCATCCTCTAGGCTACCCTTCAGACTACCTACCATCAACTGACATCAGCTGCTGACTCATCTATGCCTGAATGGGAAACCTTAGATACATCTGAATACATATTGCTAATACACACCAATAGCTAGTGTTCGGATGACTGGCCATTTGCACATCAGGACCATTTTTGATTCATCCCTGCGTCCTATAATTTACTGGTTGCCCAGAATTTTGTGATGTAATTTCTGGCGTTACTGCAACTGTGGTGTGAGGTTTGGTGCTGCTGCAGTTCTAGTAGTGACCAGCAGGTGGCAGGTTTGTTTCATTTGCATTAAAAGAACGACGTGTCATCCCAATACAGTAGGCTGTTGAATGTCACAGACAGTATTAAAGGGAACCAGAGCCTCAGGTTCAAAAAGAGATATTTACCTAAAGAGACGGAAGCCTCAGGATTCTATTGAGGTTGCCCCCCCCCCCCCCCCCCCCCCGTGCTCCAATGTCACTTGTTGACTTGGAGGTGTTACTGGCTGCACTTGAGGAACCAGGAGGTGTTATTGATAAATACTTAATGCAGCCATTAACTTTGCTGGATAGACCTTATACTTGAGTTATTAAAAAATCCAGCTTAAGAGGAACTCCAGTGAAAATAATGTAGTAAAAAAAAAAAAAAAGTGCTTCATTTTTACAATAATTATGTATAAATGATTTAGTCAGTGTTTGCCCATTGTAAAAGCTTTCCTCTCCCTGATTTACATTCTGACATTGATCACATGGTGACATTTTTACTGCTGGCAGGTGATGTCACTGGAAGGAGATGCTGCTTGCTTTTTTTTGGGCAGTTGGAAACAGCTGTAAACAGCTATTTCCCACAATGCAACGAGGTTTACAGACAGGAAACTGCCAGAACCATGGTCCTCACAGTTTCCTGTGGGAGGGGTTTCACCCCAATATCAGCCATACAGACCCCCCTGATGATTTGTTTGAGAAAAGGAATAGACTTCTCATGGGAAAGGGGGTATCAGCTACTGATTGGGATGAAGTTCAATTCTTGGTCACGTTTTTTTTTTTTAGAGGGTAAAATATTGGGGCTGACTTATACACAAGGTCAACTTATATAAGCGGGTATACGGTATGTCTTTAAAAAAAAATAATTGTTATTTGAAATCATGCAAGAAGCAGTTTGATCATGTGACAAGCACTACTGGTACTTCCTGTTTGCTCCCTCTGACAGCCCCCAGGATACCCAATGCATGGTTCACCCCAATAAGAGGGGCTTATTGAGTGACAGCGTGATTACGCTCTACTCTGGTATTCTGTTTGTGTGATGTGATGCTTGGTAGCTTAGCCACACCCCCTCTGAAATCCTAAGTAGGAGGAGTGGTAGGTTGGCCACACCTTCCCCTCCAAGAAAGTAATGCTTCTGTGTCTGAAGGGGGTTGGGGGTGGGTACACTGAACAGCAAAACGAGTCACATGACCGGATAGGCAGGCATTCTGGCACGAGCCTATAGTGCCTTATGGAAAATCCGTGCCTGCATGACTGCCCTTCTTATTGCACAATTTTTGATTTGCTAAGGTAAGGGACACACTTGTTAAAATCACATGTGCTGGATAACGCAGACCACGATTGAAGTCAATGGTGTCAATGGCCTGCTCGGCAATCTGAAATTTTTGGTGTTTGTTCACATTCCGTTGACAGGATATTTCCGCATTTTAAAATCGGGCATCCTTTTTTTCTTTCCATGACGCCTGCATTTCCAATTGCAATCAATGCATTTCACCGCGGACAGCAATATGGATCTAATAACTCTGTCACCCCCAGAGTCCACTTAAAAAAACCTTTGGAGATAGAGCAAAGTTGCAGCAGTTGGGGGTCTGCCCGAGCCTCCGTTCTCCCACGCCAGCTACTTTCGTTACCGCCGACTTGCAAGTCGACAGACTTGCAAGTAGACAGCAACTGCGCCCGCGTGCCCTGGGCTACACAAAGCTTTCTTCGCGTTTCCGGCCACTATAGCGTCCTGCACTATTAGTGCAGGATGCTAATGCAGGCTGGAACGCGAATGAAAGTTTCACATAGCCCCAGGCGCGCAGGCGCAATTGCTGTCTACTTGCAAGTCGGCGGTAACAAAAGTAGATGGCGTGGAAGAACGGAGGCTCTCACAGGACCGGCGCGGGACATGACGACTGCTGGGGGCTTGGGGAAGCCCCAGGTAAGTGAAACTGTTTTTTTAAAAAGGAATTTACCGTTTCGCTTTAAGGAACAGGAGGGCTTAATGGCTGCAATACTATATGCAGTTCTGTTATTAAACCCCTCCTGAACCCCAAGTGCAGCCAGTAACTCTGCTGGGTAGTCTTATACTTGAGTCAATAAAAAAATCCAGCTTAAGAGAGTTGAATATTGGAGTCTACTTATACAGGAGGTCGACTTGTATTTGAGCATATATGGTATCTATGCACTTTGAGTCCAATGGGAGAAAATAGCTTTACAAATGTTATTGTATTATTTTATTTTGGTTTATGGCCTGAGAGCAACTCCTGTTTATCTGCTGGGCAGTCCAGACTTGTGCGTTTTAGCGAGAAAGGCGCTGAAAGTGGTAGCTGTCATTCAGGCATGGCAGGAACAGGAAGCGGTTATAATTGCTCCTCTGTCATGCAGAAGATCGCAGATTAGTGTCAGATTCTACAAGGAGATGAAATCCTTCGAGTGGATAATAACCCTTTCATTACAACATGTTTTGGTTACTGTCACGGCGTCTACACACGGGATTCCCTCGTCAGGCTACAACACGACCCAGAAATTACTCAGGGGTTCCCCTGCGACGCCACCAGACATTGTAGGAATAATCGCCGCCACTGATTGGCTGCAGTCATTTTTTGGCACAATAATATGGGCTGGCACATCTGGGCTAACAACGACGTTGGGAATCATTTTTGTTTTCAAAATATTTTTATTGTGGTTAAGACAAGCGTAACCATAAAAGACAACTGAAGTGAAAGATGTATGGAGGCTGCCATAT
This sequence comes from Hyperolius riggenbachi, assembly GCF_040937935.1. Taxonomy (NCBI): domain Eukaryota; kingdom Metazoa; phylum Chordata; class Amphibia; order Anura; family Hyperoliidae; genus Hyperolius; species Hyperolius riggenbachi. The sequence continues at coordinate 253,776,203 of NC_090653.1, forward strand.
TTATTTCCTTCTAAACAATACCAGTTGCACCAGAAACAAGCATGCAGCTAGTCTTGTCAGATCTGGAAAGAACAAAAGGAGAAGTAGTTCCCTAAAAACCGCACCACTCAAAACAATTATGAATGATTAACAAAGTTTATTCAGTATACAAATTATAAAAACACTAAAAACAATAGATCATGGGGCACATAATAATCATAATAGATACACTAAATAATTCATATAACCACAATGCCTGCAAAAACCTCCTAAAACCATAGGTAATGGTTAATAAATGGGTGTATATATGTCAACAATCAAGAAACCTCCCTGACACGCTATCAGCCATATGTGTGTAAAAACCTAGGTACAAATAAAGTGCAAAGTGCAAGGAAGAGGATGAGAAAACAGAGTGTCACCCATCCAATAAGGGTAACAAAGCAATGGTGCAAGTGAGGAAGACAAGTAAACATATAGGCAGACAATAAAGTGCTGTATGGTGAAGAAACAGGATGGGGTAGTAGCTTACCGGGAAGGAGGAGGGCAGGCAAGGGAACGGGGTGCTCCACGGACGCCTTCGCGATTCGCTGCCTAAATACGCAGCCTGCCCTCCTCCTTCCCGGTAAGCTACTACCCCATCCTGTTTCTTCACCATACAGCACTTTATTGTCTGCCTATATGTTTACTTGTCTTCCTCACTTGCACCATTGCTTTGTTACCCTTATTGGATGGGTGACACTCTGTTTTCTCATCCTCTTCCTTGCACTTTGCACTTTATTTGTACCTAGGTTTTTACACACATATGGCTGATAGCGTGTCAGGGAGGTTTCTTGATTGTTGACATATATACACCCATTTATTAACCATTACCTATGGTTTTAGGTTTTTGCAGGCATTGTGGTTATATGAATTATTTAGTGTATCTATTATGATTATTATGTGCCCCATGATCTATTGTTTTTAGTGTTTTTATAATTTGTATACTGAATAAACTTTGTTAATCATTCATAATTGTTTTGAGTGGTGCGGTTTTTAGGGAACTACTTCTCCTTTTGTTCTTTCCAGTAATTTCTGGTTCCTTTGCACGCTCTGGTATTTACCCATATTTATGGTAGAGTGGATGGTGCTTGTCCAATTTGTGTGTGTTTACTTAGTCTTGTCAGATCTGACAATGTCAGAAACATCTGATCTGCTGCATGCTTGTTCAGGGTCTGTGGCTAAAAGTATTAGAGGCAAAAGGATCAGCAAGGCAGCCAGGCAACTGGTATTGTTTAAATGGAAACAAATATGTCAGCCTCCATATCCCTCTCGCTCAAGTTGTCCTTTAACCCCCTTAGCGTTATGATTATTTCCGGATTCTAGGATGTAAAAGTGGTGCAATATTTTTGCATGCTTTTAGATCCTAAAACCTTGGGGAAAAAATCATGCTGCCAGGGAGTTATGCAGCAGCCCAGCACTCACTCACCTCCTTGGGATCCAGCGCTGCAGTTTTCCCTCCATCCTCCAGGTGGTGCTGTAAACCTATAGTGAGATTACCGGCTGTCGTCATGACGACAGCCGGTGATCTCACCAGGGGAAAGCAGAGCCTCGGAGGAGAGGAAGTAGAATGGCGTAAGATGTCGGGATGCCCTGGGAGGTGAGTTTAAATGACCGCTGCGCTACTACAAGTTCAGCTCGGGGATACCGCTCCTGGCATGTCTTTTCCACCCCGAGCTGAACTCGTGATAACCGCTAAGGAGGTTAATCACTGTTGGTATTACAGTTTGATACATCGCTCAAGACTATATTTTTTAAACTATAACTCAGCAGTATGTTAAAACATGGCATAGTAATGTAGATTCTTATACAGTAGATAGTGATACCGAGTTGATAAAGCAAAGTAAACCAGTTGTTTCGTAACCATAGCATAGGCCAGGATTAAAAGAAAGAGAAACAAAACGTATTAAATGGTTAGATACACCAATTTATATTAACACCAAGTGTGTGAATCATTTCTGACGTACTGTATATAATCAAAAAGTACCTTGACTGAGTGATGTATAGCTGTTTAATAATCCAAATATCTTATCCTGTATGCCTTTAACTGCATATTAACTGCATATTATTTAACATTAATCATGCTCAGTGTTCTCCCCAGGCTCTTTTAGCTGAGTGCTCCACCCGGCTAGTTTTGGTGACCACGTGGCTGTCAATGGCTCACCTCCTCCTATGCTGTAAGCAGAGTTGCTCACAGAAGCACTGGCCCTGTATTCTTATGTCGCCCCACCCGGCTACTTTTTCATGCCCCCCGGCTACTTTTTCATGCCACCCAGCTACTATTTCGTGCCACCCGGCTGGAAAAAAATTCTGGGGAGAACACTGATGCGTAAAGCAAACCTGAAGCGAAAATAAACTTATGTGATAATGATTTGCATGTGTAGTACAGCTAAGAAATAGAACATTAGTAGCAGTAAGAGTTAAAAAAAAAAAACTTCATTTGTTATCTATGCAAAGAGCTTCTCTGAACTCTCTGACCAAACTTGGTCGGCTACAGTGGTGTAGCTAAGGAGCTATGGGCCCCAGTGCAAGTTATACATGTGGCCCCCAAGCACTCTATAAATGAGAAATGATATGGCGCACCAAAACCTGTCAAAGACAACCACAGTGTCAGAGGTGCAAGAAGTGGATGGGGAACAGTTTACTAATGATTACTACTCATTACAGCATCTATAGAAGTGATTACCAGCACATGACTTATAGAGAGCTAATTTTGTGTTCCTCTGGGCCCTTCTGGCTCAAGGGCCCCAATGCGGTCGCAACCTCTGCATCCCCTATTGCTACGCCACTGGTCGGCTACAGTGCTATTTTCTGAACCACTTACACATCAAAGAAGCAGTGAAAGACAGCTTCAGATAAGGTTTAGCTGGAGGAAAGTGCTATGACTCAAATACGGTGCAGTAAGCACGTCTGCTGCAGAAACCGAAGCCTGGCAAAAGCATGGGGCCCTCTACTGGATTGTAAAAAAAATATTAAGTAGAGTTCTTCTAGACAAGACACAGAACATTTATATTGCTCTTTTCTGCTGGCGGATTCAAAGCACCGGAGCCGCAGCCACTATGGAGTCTTGCCCGAGGTCTCCTCACTGAATAGGTGCAGCTTACTGAACAGACAGAGCCGAGATTCGAAACCTGGTCTCCCGTGTCAGAAGCAGAGGCCTTAAAGTGTACCGGAGACGAATTATGCCTCAGGTTTTATACTTACCTCAGCCCCCTTGAGGCCGCTCGGTCCCTCACTGTCTCCCCGGGGCCGCTCCTGTCCCCTGCTGGACGGACCAGTACTCTGGCTGAGTCTTCCTACATGCCAGGAGCGGTCTGCGCCTACGCAGTAACTACTGTGCAGGCGCAGAACGCTTCTGGCCAGGGGAGCACCTGCAGCCAGATTGCGCATGCACGAGGGACTTAGCGGCTTCAAGGGGTCTGGAAGAAGCCCCAGGTAAGTATAAAACGTTAGTAAATAGTTTGTTTCCTTTAACCAGTACACTATCCAGCCACTGCACTGCTAGTAAACGAGAAGGTAGGAACTCACTAGGCAGACGCTTCCATAGCACATATGCGATTCTGCCTAGTGTGTTCCTGCCCAGAGGATTCTCTTTTGTCCACCTTGAACCAATCAGAATTTTATCAGTTGAAACAGGATTCCCATTGTTTTTCTGCAAACCAATGGGGGCGCACAATGCTTCTGCTGGGCTCCAATCTGCTTCTCCCATGCAGAGGACCGAACAGCGGGTGTCAGCGGCAGTGGAAACGAATCCATGGGGCAGGTGGGTCTGGGTTTCTCATACGGCGATCAGCCTAGTGCTTTCATTGTGTCTGATTTGTGGCATGATCACAGTTGGGGAAAAATGCCGCAGGTCGAGATCTTGCATTCGTGTTCCAATTGACAATGTGAATGTATCCTATTAGACCATTGGCAGCTGCAATAGAGTTATCTCCTTAGAGATAAGCGCACTGCTTTTAACCTCAGTGGGCAGAACTTGTGCTGTAAATTCTTGGAATGCTTTGATCTCTCTCTACTTGCAGAAAATATAGAAACTGAAAGCAGAAGTCCCCTGTTATTGTCTCACACTGCCCCCTAGTGACAATTGCCCATCATTATACATTACAACAGTTCTAATTAGTAGCAAGCAAATGAAACCGATAAATAAAAAAAAGTGCTAAAATAAATGGCCTGGAGCACTTGCAAGCCTCTAAATAAATTGGCTGCTAAAGGTTAATAGCACAGGATGCGTTCACCATCCGATTTTGCGGTTTTCTGAGTTCTGGAAAACAAGTTTTTTTTTTTACTACAGTGTGAACCGGGACTAAAATTAACATAAAATTTGCATCAACTCTGAATGATTAGCATCTCAATGGCTGTCCCTAATAGTAACCAAAAATAAGTCCTCTTCTCTGTTGATAGGCAGTGACATGCTTCTCAAACTCTCACAATTGCTAACTGCTGCCTGGTAACTGCTCACTGCTGCCTGGTAACTGCTTACTGCTGCCTGGTAACTGCTTGTTGTTGCCTGGTAACTACCCATTGCTGCCTGGTAACTGCTTGCTGAGCACACAGCTCAACAGTCCATGAAAAAGAGGCCTAAGTCAAATCCCTGCAGACCTGGAAGGTAGATTCCTATTGGCTACTGTAATTCCATCTGGTTCACTTTCACACAAACACTTGATGATGTCATCCTGGGGTCTATGAGCCAGCTGTTTCCTCTAGAAAGCAGGAAACATCACTTTCCACATTCTGCAGCATTACTTGCGGTTCCCAGAAGCGGACGCAGACTTGGCCGGCGTTATTGTGTTTCAGGTTTGAGGGGCCTGATGACCCCAGGATGAGGTGATACAGAGAGCAGCTGCGGTATGACAGCTCACACGTCCCAGGAATATACATGTCCAACAAGGGCTACATACATGCACTAATAGTGTCCACCATTAACAAGTGTGTGTGTGTAGCCCCCGGGCAACTAATAACCCCCTGGGCAACTAATAACTCCCCCGGGCAACTAATAACACTCCCCCAGTCAACTAATCACCCCCCCCCCCAGGCAACTAATAACCTCCCTGTGCAACTAATCCCTCCGGGCAACTAATAACCCCCCTGGGCTACTAATCCCTCCGGGCAACTAATAACCCCCCCTGTGCAACTAACCCCTCCGGGCAACTAATAACCCCCCTGTGCAACTAACCCCTCCGGGCAACTAATAACCCCCCTGGGCAACTAAACCCCAAGGGGCAACTAATAACCCCCAGGCAACAAATAACCCCCCTGGGCAACTAATAACCATCTGGGCAGCTAATAAACCCCGAGCAACTAATAACACCCCCCAGGCAACTAAACCCCCGGGGCAACTATTAACCTCCAGTCATCTAATAACCCCCCAGGCAATTAATAACCCCCCTGGGCAACTAACCCCTCCGGGCAACTAATAACCCCCCTGGGCAACTAAACCCCCCGGGGCAACTAATAACCCCCAGTCAACTAATAACCCCCGGGCAACTAACAACCCCCCAGGCATCTATCCCACCCCAGGCAATTAATAACCCTCCCCGGCAACGAACCCCCCGGGCAACTAATAACTCCCCCGGGCAACTAATTACCTTCTGGGCTACTAATAACACCACCCCCAGGCAACTAATAAACCCCCGGGCTACTAACCCCCCCAGGCAACTAATACCCCCGGGCAACTAATGACACCCCCCAGGGAACTAATAACCCCCCAGGCACCTAATAATCCCCGGGGCGACTAATAACACCCCCCCAGGCAACTACCCCCCCCCCGGACAACTAATAACCCCCAGGCAACTAATAGCCCCTCAGGCAACTAATAACCCCCCAGGCAACTATCCCCCCCGGTCAACTAATAACCCCCTGGGCAACTAATAACCCCCGGGCAACTAATAACACCCCCCAGGCAACTAATAACCCCCTGGGCAACTAACCCCCCTGGCAACTAATAACTCCCTTGGGCAACTAATTACCCTCTGGGCTACTAATAACACCCCCCCCAGGCAACTAATACCCCCTCTGGGCAACTAACCCCCCCCAGGCAACTAATACCCCCCCCCCCCCGGGCAACTAATAACACCCTCCAGACAACTGATAACCCCCCCCCCCCCCCTGGGCAACTGAATAACACCCTCCAGACAGCTAATAACCCCCCGGGCTACTAATAACCCCACCCCCCAGGAACACCCCCCCCCACTACTAAACCCCTCCATGGCACCTAAACTTAAACTCCTCCCCCCAACCCCCTACCCCCGCGCAACCAAAAAATGGTTGCCCACTAAATAGCAGGCTCTGGGGCCACCCACTATGCAAACTGCGGCTACTAATAGCGGATGCTTCACGGCCATTTTTGTCGCACTACATTTAGCTGCTCCGTGGAGGAGGGATAAGTGAGATGAACAGCAGAGTTTTATAGGGATAAATAATCCATCATAATAATAAATGTGGTACAACCAGGAACAATCCTCTATATTTAGTGCAATGCTGGGATATTCCCAGATGTCAGCATTTCCTGGCACAGAGCAGCAAACGGACGTGAAATGCCACTTGTCACCGTTGTCACACAGCCAGGTGTTTATACAGCACAGTGATTTCAGGCATCTGCTAAACACATCGGCAGCAGCTGAGTGCCAAAGCAGTGAAGGAGCTGGCAGAGATGAGGTCATTGCTAGACACACCCCCTCCTGAGGAATGGGCATGACTGCTTATATCGGCACCAGGGATGGCAAATATACATTGATAGTGTTATGTTAGCTAATCCTCTACCTTACCTATAATACTTTCTAAATCACTCAACCGGCATGTAAATGAGGTATTGGGATTTTCCCATTCTCCAGAGGCTGGAGAAGTGAAGGTGTCCGCCCAGGGCTGGGTGATATTACTCGCTGCGTGCTGCAAAATCGTAGGGTCACAGGTTCATCCAATCAGATGTGTAAAATTGTTAGATGTATGGGCACCTTTTTTATTTATTTATTATTGTTTGTTATTCTTATTTATCGTATTTATAGTGCTAGCATTTTACGCAGCGCGGGACAATAAATAAGGTTACAGACAATGGCTACAACTCACTAAGCTTATCTCTTGTCATTAAAGAGAACCCGTGGGGGGTTTAAAAATGCTATTGGGACACAGAGGCTGGTTATGCATACTATCACCAGCCTCTGTTTCTATACTGGACCCCCACCCCCCAGGTCCCCCCCTGTACTCTGCTGTCCCTCCCCCCCCCCCCGCCGTGCTAGCGACATGCAGCTTGTCACTAGCAGGCTGTTTACATCCAGGCCGTCTTTTACAGCCGCTCCCCCGCCTCCTCTATAGCACTGCTCCCCGCCTGCGTCCCTTCCCTCCCTGCATCTGTAAGCTGATTGGAGGGAAGGGACGCAGGTGGGGAGCGGCGCTATAGAGGAGGCGGGCGAGCGGCGGTAAATGATGGCCTGGATGTAAACAGCCTGCTAGTGACAAGCTGCATGTCGCTAGCCCAACGGCTTTTTTTTAGGGGCGGGGGGGGGGGGGGACGACAGCAGAGCGCAGGGGGGACCTTGGGGGGCACAGTATAGTAACAGAGGCTGGTGATAGTATGATAGTATGCACAACCAGCCTCTGTGTCCTAATAGCATTCTCAAAACCCCTCAACGGGTTCTCTTTAATAAGGATTCTGAGCGGTTTTTACTGTTATCCCCATGGTGATAAAGTATTTAGTATTCACTAATCAATGTACCTCAGGCAAGGATTCTGTCCTTATGTTAAGCAGTGATGTCTAAGTTCACTGAGAAGAGTAGGCAGCAGGAGGGGTGGAGCTACATCTTACATGCCTGTACGTGCCCTCCCCCTCCATATCTACTGCATGTAAGAATAACTACAGAGATGATAACTGGAGTGATAAGATAACACTTTCATTGTTAAAGCTTATCTCTACATGTTAATGAGGCAAGCTTCTTTAAAGAATCAACACTTAAAATATGGATTGATGTGTGGTGATAAGTTTTCACTTGCCTTATTATCACCAGCATGATCTTAATTGTTGCCAATGATAACAGACAACAAAATACAGGTAATAAGCAGTAAAGGCAGCCATACACTGGTTGATAGCCACCAGATCGACCAAGAGATTGATCCCTCTCTGATCTAATCTGATCAGAGAGGGATCTATTGGCTGCCCATACGCTGCACACAGATTTGAATCAATTTCAGCATGAAATCAATTCAAATCCTGTGGAGCCGTCAGTGCTGCCTGCCTCGCCGCCCCCAGGTCACTTCTGCTCGCCCAGCCAGCAGCAATCAGGGATGTTTGTAGTCAGACAACTTCGCTACGCTGGAACTACGCATAGTTTTACGCAATTACGCTTCGCCAAACTACGGCTTCGAAATCAAATATTCGCTTTGTATGCATTTCGTAGACTACACGTTAAAATACGCAATTACGCGTGGTGCGAAGCGTATTGCATATGGACACCGATTCCCTTGTGCGGAAAAATGTCCGCATTAATTCCTCTTTAAATGCTTAAACTGGGAACTCTTCTATGCGTACATTCCCCTTTCCAATGCGTAATTTTTTACAAAAGTATGTGGAAAATTAGCCGCGAGTAACGCATTCGTAGTTTAATTCGCTATACACATGTCACCTACACGTAGCGGGTGTAAACTACGTGTAGCGGTACTTCACTACGCGTAAATTCGTAAGCATAGTTTTGAAACTTCGCCTACGAACTACGATGTGTAGATGCGAACTACAATGCGTAAATTCGCACTGGCGTAGTTTCTGCTCATCCCTGGCAGCAATAACATCACCTGTCCGCCGGCGCGAGTCCCAGAGATCTGTGCAGTCTCACTTCTTTCGCCGTCCTCCATGTCCTCTTTACTTCCTGTATCGTCCTGTGGCAAGCGGAAGTTTAAACAGTAGACGGCGCTCTACTGTTTGAACTTCGGCTTGTTACAGGACGCGATAGGAAGTGAAGATGATATGGAGAAGAAGGCCAGCCAGAAGAAGCGACAGCACGGACCTGGGGACTCGCGACAGCCGGACAGGTGCTGTTATTGCTGCGTTGGTTATTGCCGAATCTACGCCGGCGATTGAGCAGAATTTTCCGCCGGGACCAAGCGACTGAATCGACCGGTCAGTCAGCATTTGCGTTATCAATTTCACATCAGATTTGATCACAGTGATCGAATCTGCTTTATATCGGTGGAAATTCAAGCCAGTGTATGGGTACCTTAGGTTAGGACACACAATGCCAGACCATACACTGAAGTAAAAGTCCCAATAAAGGTGGCCATACACTTATAGATTTGCAGCAGATTCAACCATCAGATAGATTCCTGTCAGATGCCTGTCAAGTCAAATCTGACAGGAAACTATCTGATGTGTGCCACACACAAGGAACATCAATCAAAATGCATTATTGCACCATTCGATCTAATGCAACTCTATGGCCATCGATCTGCTGCCAGCAGCCGATTGACCTAGATTTTCCATCCGGACCAATCAAGCTAATCGATCAAATTCAGTTGAAAATCGGACGAACGAACATGCTTCTTGCTGCATCGATTTCTAGCCGATTTCTTCAGACCAGTCGAATCGGCCATCGTTCGATGGCAAAAATCGACCAGTGCATGGACCCCTTAATATAAGTTCACACTTTTCTGTGGGCAGAATGCTTGATCAAATACGACACACAAGGAGGGAGGGCCCTGCCAAAGACTTACAATCTGAAGCGGCTCAACCTACATTTCTAATCTTACCCAGAGGTACACACCTAGCCGCTCACTCCGCTCCTCCAATGAATTTCGCCTGACTGCACCCCACATCACCCAATCCCATGCACGCCTCCAAGACTTCTCAAGAGCTGCTCCAACACTATAGAACTCCCTACCTCCCCCCAATATGGTTTCCCCCTCCAACATCTTCAAGAAGGCCCTTAAAACTCGCTAGGCCTACCCCCCCCCCCCCCCCCCATGCTCTAAACACGCAGCTGAACTCTGGTCCCCTACCTTTTGTGTCACCACCTTTCCCTCTAGATTGTAAGCCTTCAGGCAGGGGCCTCCTCCTTATGTATGTCTCCAACCTGTTCCTGCACCTCCATTCTATGGATCTGAGTGAACTCTTGAGTGACCTCGACTTGCCTAATCTCCACCATGCTCCCATCCAGTGACTGACTCAGCATTACTTTGTACTCATGCTGTGCTGCATTATCTGGTTTGCATGTATTCCTCTATTGTCTTATTGCTGTATGTCACCCTTAAATGTTGTCCGTAACCTTAACTAATGTACAGAGCTGCGTCATATGTTGGCGCTTTATAAATACAATTAATAAATTATGCCTGGTACACACCATGCAATTTCCCAGTTAGAGAGTCGGGTAAAATTGATCATTTCCGACAGGTCTGATATGAATTCCGTTTGTTCTTCTGATCAAATTCGTATAGAAAAGATTGGAAAATCGATCAGAAAAAAATTGAGTTAAGCCCATGGTGGGCTAGATTACCTAATCCTTAGCCTCTCGATGCGGCTCGTTATTTCCAGGGCCCCTCCTGTTCCTGGTATTCCCCAGCGGTTACGAGCCACTCAGAATTGTGCATACTTGCTCAAGTTCTGAACTGAGCATGCACAGCAAATAGAAACACTTGTCTACGAGTCCTTTCTTTGGCTGCACATGTGCGGTTCAGCAAATGCAGTTCAGAGTCTCTCCCTGCTGCTCGGAGGAACTTCCGAGAGGCTGGGGAGAGAAGGGGACCTGGGAACAGGAGGGACCCCGAAGACAACAAGCAGCATGAAGTGTCTAAGCAGGGCAGTTTCTAGGCTAAATTGCTCCCAGGACGAGGGTGTAAAAATTGTGCCCCCCCTGCCTCGCCCCCCCCTGCCCCCCCCTCCCCCATGGGTTCTTAAATGTTATTTGTGATGCAGTATATAGCTTCCCAGTATAGGTAACCAGGCATAGGTGCCCCCAGTATAGGTAGCCAGTTATGGGTGCCCCAGCATAGGTAGCCAGTTATGGGTGCCCCAGCATAGGTAGCCAGTTATGGGTACCCCAGCATAGGTAGCCAGTTATGGGTGCCCCAGCATAGGTAGCCAGTTATGGGTGCCCCAGCATAGGTAGCCAGTTATGGGTGCCCCAGCATAGGTAGCCAGTTATGGGTGCCCCAGTATAGGTAGCCAGTTATGGGTGCCCCAGCATAGGTAGCCAGTTATGGGTGCCCCAGTATAGGTAGCCAGTTATGGGTGCCCCAGCATAGGTAGCCAGTTATGGGCGCCCCTGAATATGTAGGTCTCTGATTTGCTAGTTATGATCAGGTGCTAAAGTAGAATGTGATCACAGCAAATGCTGCTTGATATTATCCAATTTCTCAGACGGGCAGAGAAATGTTTTCAAATAATCCCCATTATTATTGTGTTTGGACTCACTAGCAGAATAAACTCGAGGCACGTGTGACATGAGCGGCGTGCCTGCAATGCAAACTCACTCATGGTGATGATTAACAACACAACTCCGATGCAATGATGCGAAGATTTTTTCTTTAATGTAAGCTCATAAAACAACACTGATGACATATTATCATTTGCCTCTGGGGCGAGCTGTGTGTATTATGCATGAAACGGGACATTCCCCAGGTACAGCGATATCTGTAGCCCTGCAAACGCCATCATTCGCTGTCACAGTTATTTTCTCACAGTCTCAAGTTCCTCAGGGATGTCACAGTATCACTTCGTGGTCATTGGCTCCTGGGATCACTAGAGACAGTCAATACCTCTTATGTCAATCACAGAACAGCTTTTCATTTGATAAACCAACTGCACTTAAAAGTCCACTCCAGCAAAAAAAGCAAGCAGTTAAAATCTGACAGAACTGACGGGTTTTAGACTAGTCCATCTACTCATGGGGGATTCTCAGGGTTAACCTTTTTTTTTAGACGCATTTCATGAATGGCAGTTTAACTGCCAAAACAGTAAGATACCAGCCAGCCTCCCTACTCGCTTCCGCACTGTTTTGTCAGTTAGACTTAGCAACTGCTGTTCAGGAGATGCTTTTGGAATCAAAGAAAACCCAGAGAATACCCCATGAGGATATGGACTAGTCCAAACCCTGTTGGTTCTGTCAGATTTTAACTGCTTGCTTTTTTTGCTGGAGTGGTCCTTTTAGCTGCAGGCTTATTGACCATTTTACCTAGTTTCAGATAAGGGGTCAGTTTAAAAGTTCTAAAATTACAAACTTTACCACTTTTGCACAAGTTCAACTTTGTTTTAAATTTGTTTAGAGCACTTACAAATAGCTTCATATTCCAAACTGCTCCCCAGTCACCCCACAAATGGCTGTTTTACTAATTTTACATATTCACTCCCAAGTGGAGATAAAATAATTTAAAGGTGTAATTTCAAGCAATTCCCGGCTGGTGCAGAAACAGAGTTCATATAAACTGAAAAAATGCTATTATTTATGAAGTGATCTAGTTGTTCTTTACAACAACAAAATGTAAACTTTTATTCTCTGCAGCTCGACGTACTCTTCTTTAGTTTCAGTAAAAGTGCAGCGCAGTTCTTAGAGGTCCACAATCAAGTTTCAAGTAGCACAATTGTCCAGGACGACTTCAGAAACTGGTTCTCCTTTTGTTCTCTGGAAGTAGAGTCTCTGTCCCAGATTCCAGAAATTGTGGAGTCCGGTCCTCCTGATCTGCTAACAGAATTTCAACACAAAGGCAAAACTCCGAAAACGTGTTCTCCATCTAGTTTCTGGGGCTCGCTATTGCACAGAGTCATCTTCTGTGTCTTTATTGATGTCACCAGAAACATCAGCACCTGGTCCTTCTGCATCCACAGTCCTATAGAACAAGACAGGTGTGTGAGAGGCATTTTCTAGCTGTTGGGAAGAGTTCTCCATCACCAGTTCTGCCAGCGGTGGTCTTGTCTGTAGCTGGACATTGGCATAGTTAGAAAGTCCAGAGTCAATGATGCCAATGGGAGTCATGTTCGGATGAAATTCCATTTCATCTTGACTGGCATCCTCCCAGTAGATCTGGAGAAGGACGATGGCACCCAGTAGGCACAACCATTTCATGGCGGCATCTTTCTCCTCACGCGGCAAATATTTTTTCACCTGAGCCGGGTACAGCACCCGCCTGGGCCGCCTCCTCTTAACTGATGCCCGTTTGTGCTGCAATGCCAACCTTGACTTGCCCAGGGAAGCGTTGTCCATGCAGGTCTCAGGTGAGACGATTTTCTTATCCGCCGTGGACATCTCTATCTGGGGACACATCACTCGTTTGCAGATCAAGGTGAACAGCTAGCCTTAATCTACTCTTCAACCTGAGTAATCTGACTTGACAGCAGACAACATGCTCTTTAAATACCATTTCCAAAGAGCTTAGCAAGCAGAAGGCGTGACTTGGGTGCACGGCGGTGACTATCGAATTAGCATGAGCTCTGCCCTACTCAACCGTCAAGCTAAGCAGAGTTGTTTGCTTATTATGTAAACATTTTTCTCCTGCCCTCAGGTGGATTGAGGGATAATAGCAGAGATCCTGCACTGCATTCAGTCTTTAAGTCCCTTTTTATGCTCCTGTCAAGTTCCTCCGACATGACTTGAGCTTTCCGCCAGGCTTATGGGGTGGTCCGCAGACAGACAGGAGGATGGGTTGGTTGTTCAGGGCAACGTATGGTGGTGTGATGGAAACTGAAAACGGTGGCATCACCACCGGAGCTCAAACAATAAAAATTTAAAAAAAATGACCTCATTTGTTGATGCATCTTTTTCCAGTGTCTGCTTAATTTCCAATATGTCTTCTCCTCCTGAGTTCAACCCATCTTCAGGAAAAAAAATGTTTATAGATAGCGTGGAAAAAGATAAGATCATTTTGGGGCTTTACTGTGGTCTATGCCATCATTTGAGAGGTTTTCCCAGATTTCCTGTGTCTGTGACCTCTGTTGAGCTTTCTAGCCTTAAAATTAATCATAGCAGTCTTGGAAACAGGAAATAAAGGACAGAATTAAAAACCTGGCAAGGTTTAAGGGAAGCCTCCAATTTTTTATTGTTTGTTTTCAAAAAAATGTATTGAAAATTTTCATTTTAAAGTTTTGCAATACTGCAGTAAGTAACATAAAATGAGAAAAGATGTGGGAAGGTATAAGCAACGTTAACATTACATGTGATCCATAACATGGAAGGGGGAGAAAAAGTAACACTCAACAATATAGTGGCTGGATGGTGTAATGGTTAAGGGCTCTGCCTCTGACACAGGAGACCAGGGTTCGGATCTTGGCTCTGCCTGTTCAGTAAGCCAGCACCTATTCAGTACGAGACCTTAGGCAAGTCTCCCTTACACTGCTACTGCCAATAGAGCGCGTCCTAGTGGCTGCAGCTCTGGCGCTTTGAGTCCACCAGGAGAAAAGCGCAATATAAATGTTATTTGTCTTGTCTATAGTAATACAGTACCGTAAAACAATCAGGGAGTGAGCATTCACAGTAGTCTAGAGCAGGCATGGGCAAATGTGGACCTCCAGCTGTTAGGGAACTCAGGGGCGCCTCTAGCCTTCTTGTCACTCCAGGCAAGAAATCCTGTGGCGCCCCCCCCCCCCCCCCATAAAAAATAAAACAAAAATCATATACATTATAGAACACTGCACACATGATATAAGCCATCAGAGAAGGATAACTATGAAATGGGGCCCTAGGCAAGATAACACTTTGCCCTCCACTGATGGTCACCTGGCTTATTTAGTTAGATTTGGTGGGGGCTAGCAACCACCAGGCCCCTAAACTCTCTCTAGACCCTAGGCAGCTGCCTAAGTTTGCCTTGTGGATGATCAGCATTGTATGCCATACAGCACATGCTGCCAGTATGCACCTCAAATAAATACAGCATCCACACTACAAGTTCCAATGGCAGTCACATTGCAAGATTGGATTATCAAGCAAGACATTCTTACTTTCAGAATAATTTTTCACAAACATTATGAGATATGCAGATATGTTACCACCTGTTAGGGTAAGACTGGAGTGGGTATATCATGACATTGAAGGGCTGATATGGTAAGGTGGTTTAAGGCCCAGTGCACACCGAGCGGTTTTAGCAGCGATCCGCCAACCGCATCTGTCTGTGAAAACGCTTGGCTAATGTATTTCCATGGGATGGTGCACACCAGCGGTTTGAGGTTTTTAGCAAACCGCAAACGTGCCTCCTGCTGCACATTTGCGGTTTGCAGAAGCGATTGTGCCTCAATGTAAAGTATAGGAAAAATGCAAAACCGCTCTGAAAAACGCTAGATCAGAGCAGTTTTCCAGGCGTTTTTGTTACAGAAGCTGTTCAGTAACAGCTTTTACTGTAACAATATTTGTAATCTGCTTCACAAAAACGCTCGGCATGTCTCTAAACATGCCTAGAATCGCTCTGAAATCTGCTCCAAAACCGCTAGCGTTTTGAGGATCTGCTAGCGGTTTTGGTGTGCACTGGGCCTAATAGTTTGATTCATAATCCATTCTGGAGATAAGCACAGTGTGTTTGTAGTGTAAGTGATACAAGAGAAGAGAAGTAGAATGGAGGGAGGAAGGGTAGTAGAGGGTCAGAATTGATGACATGGATGAGCAGATATCTATGAGTAGAATAGAGGCTCAGTGGGTAGCACTACTGCATTTTAGTGCTGAGTCCTAGGCTTGAACATTGGCCAGGGCAAAATCTGCATGGAGTTTCTGGCTTCAGACATTTCCTGCATCCTAAAAAACATACTAATAAGTCAACTGGTTTACCCCAAAACAATCCTATATTGAAAATATTAGACTATAACTGTGGTAGGGATTAGACTGTGAGCTCCTCTGAGGACAGTCAGTGACATGACTATGTACTCTGTAAAGTGCCTCAGGAGATGTCAGTGCTATATAAATAAACAATAATAATATGGTAGGACATTATACTATGACTATGGTAGGGTTAGATTGTGAGCTCCTCTGAGGACAGTCAGTGACATCACTATGTACTCTCTACAGTGCTGCAGAAGATGTCAGTGCTATATAAATACATAATAATAATATGGTAGGACATTAGACTATGACTATGGTAGGATTAGATTGTGAGCTCCTCTGGGGACAGTCAGTGACATGACTATGTACTCTGTAAAGTACTGCAGAAGATGTCAGTGCTATATAAAGTACTGCAGAAGATGTCAGTGCTATATAAATACATGATAATAATATGGTCGGACATTACAGTTTGACTATGGTAGGGATGAAATTGTAAGCTCCAGTGAGCAGTCAGTGACATGACTATGTACTCTGTAAAGTGCTGAAGATGTCAGTGCTACATAAATACACAATAATAGTTCCAAATGCTACTGGCTCCCCTGAAGAGTGCTCAGACTAGTGTACATAGTTGTGCACATTGTTCCCCAAGTAGCAGTGGTTTGGTCAGGGAGACAGTGGGAGAGGGAGCATGAGCAGAGGGTGAGGGCGAGCAAAGTTAAGCTCCACACTCACCACAGTGACTGCAACAACACAGGAAGATGGATCCAGCGAGGTGTCCCTCATGACAAGCGTCCAGCGATTCATCTTCCTGCCAGCGGGTATGTGAGATGTCACGTGACATTACAGGACGGGCGCGAACGAGCAGTCAAGCGACCTCAGTACTTTACTTGATCCTCAGTGACGGTCACTTTTCACCACACAACGCTAAGCGATGTCACGACATCGTGTAAATGACTACTTGTCGCTCAAAAAAAAAATTGATGAACATCGGGAAAATCGTTGGAAAAATCGTGAGGTGGTACATAGCATTAGAGAGAAGGCAAACAGACAGCATTAATGGAAATACATTATTATACCATCTTCAATTATAAGTAGTGATGGATGTAATTACACACATTGCTTACATGTCCATTATCATTGTTTGAGCTTTAGATGCTGCCCTCCTATTCACTCACACACAATGAAAGACAAAACCTGCAACCCCCACTGTGTCCATTACACACTTCAAACACTGTCCTGTTGAATTCAGGGAGAAGTGCAGGCTGTGTAGGGGAGAGGATCAGATGATCCTACCGCTCCATAGCTAGTCATGGCGATCCTCCTGACATCTAGACATGCAGACATTCTAGCAGAGCACACAGCTGTCTGCAGAGTTTACTGTTTGTTTGTTTGTCTCACTCCCTCTGCAGACTCAGTAACATTTGGGGGTAGGGCGCTGTCGCTGTCTCCTCTGTGGAGGGGCAGAGAACAGCTATAAGCCAGACACCTTCTTCTTAGGGAGTATCTATAATTCTGAACTCTGAATGATTTTTTAGTGACTTAGCAGAAGGCTATTTGTGAAAAGAGCAGAGTAACCAAGCATCTCAGGGTGACCCAAGCTACTTGGAATGTATAGGGGGATAAAAGGAACCAAATGCCCTCCTACTAAAAAAGCAAAGCTTGGTGTAATTTGCCTTCTTAAAACAGAAGGAAATCTTTTTCTCTCCAGTCCCTTACAACGGTCTTTCAGGACAGGAATTTTTATTTCCCCTTGGACTGACAGTAATTTATTGCGCCTTCCCCATCAAAGCCGCTCCAAGCCGCTGCCTGGGTGGTCAGTAGGTAAAGGCGCCCCTGAGGGAACTACAAGTTCCACAATGCATTGCAGGAGTCTGACAGCCACAGTCATGACTCATAAAGGCAAATACATTGTGGGACTTGTAGTTCGGGCCGAGTTTGCACATGCCTGGTCTAGAGCCTAGGTTCTCAACATATGGTACGCGTACCACAGGGGGTACTTCTGATGGTTCCAGGGGGTACTCGGGCTTAACCAAGAATAACAAATTTACAGTTTTAGAAAATAAAAAATTGAATTTAAACACCAAATTAGTGTTTTAGCTAATTAAAAGCAAATGCTTAGAAATTGTTTAGAACCAATTATCATTTACTATGGTTATATATATATATATATATATATATATATATATATATATATATATATATATTTGTCAAGGGGTACTTGTGATAATGCTTACTATGCTAGGGGGTACTTTGTGAGTACAGGGTGTTAAAAGGGGTACATACCAATAAAATGTTGAGAATCACTGGTCTAGAGTGTGCCCTCAGAGGACTAAACCCAACTATCTGGGGCATTCCAAAGAATACATTTTGGGGAAGGGAGGTCCAAATAAACAAGTGACCTGCAAAAGTGCAATCCGGTATGCCTGTCGTCCAGTGATAGACGGGCAACACAGGAAGGGGCTAAATTTGGTACCTTTGCAGAAGTATGAGAGAGGGGGGAAGAGCAGGAGAGTAATGGCCCATACTCACGAGGGACTTTTGTCGCCTCAACACGCGGCGCGCGCGTGTTGCGGCGACAGGTCGCCCGTGAGTATGGGCCGTCGCACGCGCGCGCGCCCCCGAACTGTCGCCCGTCGCTATGTCGCCATGCGATTGAAACTTTCAATCGCATGGCGACAGTCGCCGCTGCCCCCCCCGCCGCAACTGTCGCTAGTCCGCGTGAGTACGCGGACTAGCGACAGCAACCTCCATTGAGGTTCACAGACCTTCCGGTGAGCTTCCGGCGGGGGGAGGAGGAACGTCAGCGACAGCTTCCGCCTTGCCGCTGGTCCCTCTTCCGCATGTGTACGCGGAGGGACCTGGCGAGAAGCTGTCGCCGGCCTGTCGCCCACACGCTCACGTGTGCTGGCGACAGGCGAGTTTTGCAGCCCGTGAGTACGGGCCATTAGGGAAAGGAAAAGAGAGATTAAGGGGGAAGAAAAGGAAAACAGAAGGAAGAAGAAGAAGGAAAGAAAAAAAGAGAAGCAGGGAATCCACCTCACAGCCGTGCTATTGGAGAGGCCTACAAGGGAGGGTGCTCAAGTCGAATCCAGGGGTCCCAAATCCTTTCAAACTTTTTGGGGTATCCCTAAGGATGCTAGTTAACTTTTCGTTAACCACAAATGTGTTTATTCTAGATTTCACTTCACTGATAGTGACAGAGGGTTTCTTCCAGTTCCAGTTCCATTGCTGTTGTCATAGATGCCGAAGCCTCCAATTTTTTGATGCATGTAATAGTGAGTTTGCATTTATTAGCAATGCACACAGTTTTCTGCATTGCATGATATTACTGTTTGCATTGCTCCCAACTGTCCCTCTTTTGGAAGGACAGTCCCTCTTTGGGAACAAAATCCCTCTGTCCCTTGTTTTCCCTCATTTGTCCCTCTTTCAAGACTGCTATACAGATCTATGTAAATATACCTACTCCAAATTTTATTTCCATCAATTTACAGTAATTGATATATTTCTTATTTTTAAATGATGAAGAAAAACGAATGATGATAGAAAGGACCAGTGTGGGTTGAACGATAAAAATGACATCTTTTGATTCTGAATTTTGTGATAAGCATGACGTGAGGTGTGGTAGGGGCGTGGTTAGAGGTGTGGCAGGGGCATGTCTTTAAGTGTCCCTTTTTCTTATCTCAAAAAGTTGGGAGGTTTGATTTTTACCAATAAAGTAAAATTATCTGGCTGGCTGGCTCTAATAGTTCAATTTTCTATTGCGAGGACTCTGCAGTTTTTCTGGGAAGACACCAAACTCCTCCCTCATCCCATCGTCACTCACATGGTTTCGTCAGACAGAAGTTGGGTGGGGCACAAGCCAGTCTCCCACTATTTAGCTCAGATTGTGTGACCCCTCTCACCTCCTCCCTCTGCTGGTAAAGCTTGGTACACATCCAATTTTGATTGGTGTTCGTTAGCTAATTATACCACTTCTGTATAGTATGAGGGCCAGCAGAGTCTGAAAACTATGAACAGATTGTGTAGGTAAGTTCTCATGCTACACGGAGGTGGAGAAATTGTCCAATAAACTGGCCAATAAAAATTGATGTGTGTACGCACCCTAAGAGATTTAGGGCCATATTCTATTGCTGAACTCGCCAGCGCCAAGCACTGGCGAGTGCTTAACTTAGGCGATGGGGGCATCGCCTAATCTAATTAAACTTTAGACCCCCCCAGGCGGAAAAGAACTCGCTTGGGCGATATAATCGCCCAGCGAGTTCTTACCACGGAATCCAATTACCCTGTTCATGCCTCCGGGAAGCGATGCTTCCTGGCAGACATGAGCGTTAGCTTAGACCTGCAAAGAGCAGGTCTAAACTAGATAACGCACATCATCGCCGCAGCATCTGGGGGTCTCCTTTAATAAGGAGACCCCCAGAGCTCCCCGTCGGGTTGCCGCACAGTTTAGAAGCCCCCGCGCAGCTCTGCAAAGGCTCCCCGTCATACGTACCGCCGCCGATCACCCGCCGCCTCTCGCCACAAAATCCGTCACGTAATTACAGTGTATCTAACACTGTAATTACTGTCTGCATAGAAGGAGCCCGGGCAAAGCATCTTTGAATCTGCAGCCGGGCTCCCCATTGGTCCGCTGCCTGAACCAATAAAATGGCTCAGACAGCGGACCAATGGGGAGCCCGGCTGCAGATTCAAAGATGCTTTGCCCGGGCTCCTTCTATGCGGACAGTAATTACAGTGTTAGATACACTGTAATTACGTTTTTTGTGGCGAGAGGCGGCGGGTGATCGGCGGCGGATATATGACGGGGAGCCTTTGCAGAGCTGCGCGGGGGCTTCTAAACTGTGCGGCGACCCGACGGGGAGCTCTGGGGGTCTCCTTATTAAAGGAGACCCCCAGATGCTGCGGCGGAAGATGTCGGCGATGTTCGGCGGGCGAATGCGCATGTGTGGGGAGTGAGGCCGTGGTGCTGATGGACAGCACCACAGCGTAAACCTCACTTTCCATCGCTCGGTAAAAGGGAGCATCGCTCAGGCTTTCGCCTGAGTAATGCTCCCTAACGATCGGCCATCGCGCGAAGGATATGGGCAATAGGATTTGCCGGTAATCCTCGCGCGATGGCAAGGTGATAAGTAGCTCGCATCTGCAAGCTACTTATCACCTTGAAAAGGATATGGCCCTTAGTGTTTGTACCTGGCACTGTAGTTGCAGTTCAGTCTCATGATGATAAGAATCTGGTGCTGCTGTAGTGCTGAACACGAAGAGTGAATATCTAAGCAGGAGAAGGTGGGCAGGGTGGCTCCGTGCTAAGTAATGACTGCTCTCTAGCTCAGAAACTCCCACATTCCTTGCAATTGGTAGATTTTGTAAATGGATCCTGGGTCACATGACTAAGTTTTCCAAAGGGGATTTCTCTAGAACGGCTGTATCAAATTTTACAAAATTGTGTGCGTAATGGGATGCCTTCCTATTTACTGGCAATGAAAGATTCAAAAAAGGAAAACTGGCATCCGTGACAGGAGTGTGATTAAGATGAGCCAACGGACGGACCTGCGCATGCAGTCGCCATGACATGCATTCGAGTAATACAGATAATGGAGCCGCCAGCAGGATAACAATAGAGACTCAGCGGACGCTGAGGGACCTCGCAGATTCCCAGGAAAGTAAGTTTTTTCATCTTTTCATGTTTTATATGAAGAAAATGACTGTAAGGATCCGCTCCTCTCGACCGCAGTATGGTCTGAGGCGACGACTGAGGTCGTTAGCTGACACTTAGCAGGGGTTTTATTTAAATAATATGAAATAATAATTTCTGACCCTGCCTTGGATTGAACCCTGGTCTCCCATATCAGAGGTGGTGAGTTTGACCACTGTGCTATGACTAATACCGTCAGAAAGGTTTGCTGGTCAGTATTGGGTGGGTCAGTTGGCTTGTTGTGGTCATCTGTTTCAGCTGACCTCACTGTCAGCTGATTAATGCCTGTGTGTGATTGGCTGTTGGGTGCATGTGGCCGGCCACTGATTGGTTGCATGTAGAATATAAGCCTGCTGAGTGCTTCCTGTGATTGCCTGTGATAGCGTTAGCTTTTGATAGTTGCCTGGGTGCTGTTATACTTCTGTGTTATTGGATTCCTGGATTTTGACCTTTGCCTGTACCTCGACCATTCTTGCCTGCCGCCTGCCTTGACTCGGATTGTTACTGGATTCTGTTATTGCCTGCCGCCTGCCCTGACTCGGATTGTTACTGGACTCTGTTATTGCCTGCCGCCTGCCCTGACTCGGATTGTTACTGGACTCTGTTATTGCCTGCCGCCTGCCCTGACTCGGATTGTTACTGGACTCTGTTATTGCCTGCCGCCTGCCCTGACTCGGATTGTTACTGGACTCTGATATTGCCTGCCTCCTGCCCTGACTCGGATTGTTACTGGACTCTGTTATTGCCTGCCGCCTGCCCTGACTCGGATTGTTACTGGACTCTGTTATTGCCTGCCGCCTGCCCTGACTCGGATTGTTACTGGACTCTGATATTGCCTGCCTCCTGCCCTGACTCGGATTGTTACTGGACTCTGTTATTGCCTGCCGCCTGCCCTGACTCGGATTGTTACTGGACTCTGTTATTGCCTGCCTCCTGCCCTGACTCGGATTGTTATTAGACTCTGCTTATTGCCTACTGCTTTGTACCTTGCATATCTGATCTCACGTGTATGACCCTGGACTGTTCTGGACTCGATATATTCTATGTGTCTTGTTTGGCCTGGAGGTTTATCTGCTCACCCTGCATTCAGCTCCAATACTTTGCACACTTAAGGCCTGGGTGTAACCGAAGTCAGGTAGGTGTTACTTCCTCACCTCCTGTTCAAGCGGGGACGCGCCACATAGGGTGAAGCCTGTGGTGTTAGATTGGGGCATTGGAGCTGATTTGTGAGCAGGTACTCTGAAGGGCCTTACAATGATATTTACAGAGAACAGTTCTCACTGGGGGTATTACTGTGGAGGACTGTGCCCAGCATGTCTCTAATACTGTGACTGGAATCTGTCCAGAATGATAGTAAGCAGAAATATATAGCTTCAAATGTGTGTAAATAATCATCAGCCGAAGCTCTGTGTTCCTGTCTGTGTGTCTCTCCCTGCCATGCAGTGTAAAGTAAACAGTTTACAGCCAGGATACAGTTCCGCTCTGCCTCCCCCTCCTCCTGATGCCGATACAAAATTGTTACAAAACAGCTGGTAAACATGATTTTTTTTTTTACACTGCACAGGCTATGCTGAGAGACCTCTGAGAAGCATTTTAGTGTTGCTGGCTAAAAGCTCTATATATATGGAGTTTACAGGTAGTTGTTCATTAAAGAGGCCCTGCAGTGACACATAGCAGAATGCAGTAAATTATGCAGGATATCCACTTTTAGGGCTCTTTCAAACTTGATATAAAAATGCTCTCATCCAGCGGGACGGAAGTGTATGTGTAAATGAGGATAAAGTGTAAATGAGGACAAGCGCTGGTATCAGTCCCAGCAGAACCAGGAATATCATTCCACTGCAGAAGACCAATGGGAATCCTCCATACCTCCAGTGAGAATTGTAAATGGTTCAAGAGTGGTGGACCAGTGCAAATGTTCCCTGTAGCTAGGTAGAAACCCATTGCTCTGACTAATGGTAGCCCTTGTTTCTGCCGGGGCTCTGAGTCTACGGACACTTGTCCCGGAGCCCAGAATTGGTGTAAGTGTGCATGGAGGAACTGAGTGGCAATCAGAGACCGGTGAGTAGCGTAGGAAGGACTCGAATGGTGGCGGTGGCAACAACAGCGGCATCGGAGGAACAGGTGCACAAGGGGGTAGTGTGATTGCACTCTGGCCGCTGTGAAGGGGAACAGAGTACTCGCTTAGGACAGAGGTTCCCACCCGGTGTGCCGCGACACATTTATGTGTCGCGGCAGCACCAGCTATGTGTCGCCGCTCTCTGCTCCCCCTGCTCGTCTCCCCCGCAGATCGCCTTATTATCTTAGCAGCGGCCGCTCTCCCCTCTCCAGCGCATGTATTTATTCAAGCAGCGTATCTCCCGGCTGCTCTGTGTGTGATGCGTAGGAAGCAGTGCTCGGTTACCATAGTAACGGCGATACATATCGCCGCTACAGGAAGCCGCTGCCCTGCTGCCTGCGCATTATACACAGAGCAGCCGGTAAATACGCTGCTTGAATAAATACACGCGCCGGAGAGGGGAGAGCGGCCGCTGTTAAGGTAATAGCGGGGACGGGCGGGGGGCACTACCTACCCATACTGGCTATACCGGGGCACTATACTGGCTATCCTGGGGCACTATACTAGCTATCCTGGGGCACTATACTAGCTATCCTGGGGCACTATACTGGGGCACTATACTGGCTATACTGGGGCACTATACCGGCTATACTGGGGCACTATACCGGCTACACTGGGGCACTATACTGGCTATCCTGGGGCACTATACTGGCTATCCTGGGGCACTATACTGGCTATACTGGGGCAGTATACTGGCTACACTGGGGCACTATACTGGCTATCCTGGGGCACTATACTGGCTATCCTGGGGCACTATACTGGCTATCCTGGGGCACTATACTGGCTATCCTGGGGCACTATACTGGCTATACTGGGGCACTATACTGGCTATACTGGGGCACTATACTGGCTATACTGGGGCACTATACTGGCTATACTGGGGCACTATACTAGCTATGCTGGGGCACTATACTAGTTATGCTGGGGCGCTATACTGGGGCACTATACTGGCTATACTGGGGCACTATACTGGGGCACTATACTAGCTATACTTAGGCAACTAAACTCCCTATACTGGGGCAACTATGCTAGCTATGCCACTGCACCCTCACCAAACAGCCCCTCATTGTGCTTGCAGCATCAGCAGATTGTCACTGAGCCCCTCATTGTGCCTGCAGCATCAGCAGATTGCTACTGAGCTCCCCACCATTGTGCCTGCAGCATCAGCAGATTGTTACTGAGCCCCTCATTGTGCCTGCAGCATCAGCAGATTGTTACTGAGCCCCTCATTGTGCCTGCAGCATCAGCAGATTGTTACTGAGCCCCTCATTGTGCCTGCAGCATCAGCAGATTGTTACTGAGCTCCCCACCATTGTGCCTGCAGCATCAGCAGATTGTTACTGAGCCCCTCATTGTGCCTGCAGCATCAGCAGATTGTTACTGAGCCCCTCATTGTGCCTGCAGCATCAGCAGATTGTTACTGAGCTCCCCACCATTGTGCCTGCAGCATCAGCAGATTGTTACTGAGCCCCTCATTGTGCCTGCAGCATCAGCAGATTGTTTCTGAGCCCCTCATTGTGCCTGCAGCATCAGCAGATTGTCACTGAGCCCCTCATTGTGCCTGCAGCACCAGCAGATTGTTACTGAGCCCCTCATTGTGCCTGCAGCATCAGCAGATTGTTTCTGAGCCCCTCATTGTGCCTGCAGCATCAGCAGATTGTTACTGAGCCCCTCATTGTGCCTGCAGCACCAGCAGATTGTTACTGAGCCCCTCATTGTGCCTGCAGTATCAGCCCTCTTTTCTATCATACGGGACATGTCATGTATACAGTGGTGTGAAAAACTATTTGCCCCCTTCCTGATTGCTTATTCTTTTGCATGTTTGTCACACTTAAATGTTTCTGCTCATCAAAAACCGTTAACTATTAGTCAAAGATAACATAATTGAACACAAAATGCAGTTTTAAATGATGGTTTTTATTATTTAGTGAGAAAAATAACTCAAAACCTACATGGCTCTGTGTGAAAAAGAAATTGCCCCCTGAACCTAATAACTGGTTTTGCCACCCTTAGCAGCAATAACTGCAATCAAGCGTTTGCGATAACTTGCAACGAGTCTTTTACAGCGCTCTGGGGGAATTTTGGCCCACTCATCTTTGCAGAATTGTTGTAATTCAGCTTTATTTGAGGGTTTTCTAGCATGAACCGCCTTTTTAAGGTCATGCCACAACATCGCAATAGGATTCAGGTCAGGACTTTGACTAGGCCACTCCAAAGTCTTCATTTTGTTTTTCTTCAGCCATTCAGAGGTGGATTTGCTGGTGTGTTTTGGGTCATTGTCCTGCTGCAGCACCCAAGATCGCTTCAGCTTGAGTTGACGAACAGATGGCCGGACATTCTCCTTCAGGATTTTTTGGTAGACAGTAGAATTCATGGTTCCATCTATCACAGCAAGCCTTCCAGGTCCTGAAGCAGCAAAACAATCCCAGACCATCACACTACCACCACCATATTTTACTGTTGGTATGATGTTCTTTTGCTGAAATGCTGTGTTACTTCTACGCCAGATGTAACGGGACACGCACCTTCCAAAAAGTTCAACTTTTGTCTCGTCGGTCCACAAGGTATTTTCCCAAAAGTCTTGCCAATCATTGAGATGTTTTTTTAGCAAAATTGAGACGAGCCTTAATGTTCTTTTTGCTTAAAAGTGGTTTGCGCCTTGGATATCTGCTATGCAGACCGTTTTTGCCCAGTCTCTTTCTTATGGTGGAGTCGTGAACAATGACCTTAATTGAGGCAAGTGAGGCCTGCAGTTCTTTAGATGTTGTCCTGGGGTCTTTTGTGGCCTCTCGGATGAGTTTTCTCTGCGCTCTTGGGGTAATTTTGGTCGGCCAGCCACTCCTGGGAAGGTTCATCACTGTTCCATGTTTTTGCCATTTGTGGATAATGGCTCTCACTGTGGTTCGCTGGAGTCCCAAAGCTTTAGAAATGGCTTTATAACCTTTACCAGACTGATAGATCTCAATTACAGTACTTTGTTCTCATTTGTTCCTGAATTTCTTTGGATCTTGGCATGATGTCTAGCTTTTGAGGTGCTTTTGGTCTACTTTTCTGTGTCAGATAGCTCCTATTTAAGTGATTTCTTGATTGAAACAGGTGTGGCAGTAATCAGGCCTGGGGGTGACTACAGAAATTGAACTCAGGTATGATAAACCACAGTTAAGTTATTTTTTTAACAAGGGGGGCAATCACTTTTTCACACAGGGCCATGTAGATTTGGAGGTTTTTTCCTCACTAAATAATAAAAACCATAATTTAAAACTGCATTTTGTGTTCAATTATGTTATCTTTGACTAATAGTTAACGGTTTTTGATGAGCAGAAACATTTAAGTGTGACAAACATGCAAAAGAATAAGAAATCAGGAAGGGGGCAAATAGTTTTTCACACCACTGTATCTGAATGTTTGGCATGATGTGACGTGTCACGGATATCTGAATGTTTGTCGTGATGTGTCACGACCTGGAAAAGGTTGGGAACCACTGGCTTAGGATATACCGTAACCACAGGTGTGCATCTGTCCCAAGTGTGAACCTAGCCTAATGGTAATTGTCCTGGCTTCAGCATCAGAAACACTTCCTATATCTATATATTGCTGTATATTAGTATGTAGCCCTGCCCACCAGTGATGTTTAGCCTAGGCTGTTTAGCAATGCGGAATTCTACTCCTAGAGCATTCTGGGAGACCAGTCATTAATTTCGCTGGCTTCGGAATGCCGGACAGTGGTGCACCTTGCCAGCAGTAAATATGTTGCCACCTGTGGTACATTACAGACAGTAACAATTGGTCCACACTTGTCAGGTTGCAGATCGGAATGCGTTTTAAACAGATCAGTTTTTCTAAAAACTGATCCATTTTTCAAAATGTGGTGCTTTTGCAGCATACGTTTCCAGTCCGTTTAACATATGTCAAAAACGTGTCCTTCCTTCCTGTGTGTTTCTATTGGATAAAGAGGTCCGCAAAGATGACGCTGAGGGGAGGAGCAGGCAGTGGGAGGAGCAGGCAGTAGGCAATGTGCTTTGGCATCCGTTTTGTGTGAGAATGTTCTCTGTGTAGAGGGAGGTCCGTTTTTGTGTTGCCTCAGCGGGGATCCAGACTCCGTGAAAATCTGCAAAATCCGGACTCTCTGATCAGTTTTGAAAAACGAAGCCCATCTGTTTTTTGAAGTGTGAAGACGGACGCTATTTTTAACATTGGTATCCATGGATCTGTTTTTGTCCAGGGCAAAAAACTGGAGCCACGGATGTGGTTTTGAAACAAGTGTGAACCGACCCTTAATCAGGGTGAGACAAAAAAATACAATGGGCAAACACTGATTAAATAATTTATTAAAGGGCAACGGAAGTGAGACGGATATGGAGGCTGCCAAATTTATTACCTTTTAAACTATACCAGTTGCCTGGTTATCCTGCTGATCCTTTTCCTCTAATACTTTTAGCCATAGACCCTGAACAAGCATGTTGCATATCAGCTGTTTCTTTATTGTCAGATCAGGCAAGATTAGCTGCCAGGGATGCTCAAATCCGAATTCGGGTGAAACCTGGATAGTTGCTATCCGGATTTCACCCTGCTAATTACAATCACCTGTGCGTTGGCGGGGGGCGTCAATCTTACCTAGCTGACGTCTTCTTAGGTCCGTCCCTCGGCGCCTCCCACGATCTGCCGTGCAGATAATCCTGACAAGTGGAAACAGTCCTATCCACTTGTATTGCCCATGCGACTCTGCATGCAGGAAACGCATGCAGATTTGCTCTAGTGGAAACGAGCCCTCAGACTTTGCAACTGCTGTTGAAAACAAAGAAAACCCTGAGAATCCCCCATGAGGAGATGGACAGGCCCAAAACCTGTCGGTTCTGTCTGATTTTAACTGCCTACTTTTTTTGCGATCGTGGTACTTTAATTATACTGCATTGCCGTAGAGAATACGTTTGTTGAAAGGCATACAAATGCGCACAGTGTGCACTGGAAATACGTGCACAAAAATGTGAATGTGGTATAGCAGTGTGATCGCAGCCTATGATTGTCTTGTTACGCTTACACAACATTCTAGCCTCCATCCTGATAGTTATTTCACTTTAAAGTGAACCCGAGGTGAGAGGACTATAGAGGCTGGCTACCATATTTTTTTTACTTTTGAGCAATACCAGTTGCCTGGCTTTCCTGCTGATCCCCTGCCTCTAATACTTTTAGCCATAGGCCCTGAACAAGCATGCAGCAGATCAGGTGTTTCTGACATTACTGTCAGATCTGACAAGATTGTATGCATTGTTTCTTGCTTGTTTGCTTGTTTCTGTAGCAGTAGAATATTGTACCATGTTAGCCATGATTATTTCTGGTGTTCTTCAGACACTACTGCAGCCAGTTAGACCAGCAGGGCTGCCAGGCAAGTGGTATTGTTTAAAAGCGGACTCACACCAAACATTTTTTTTAAATCAAAACATTTAGTTGCACCACTCTGACACATACAAAGATAAATAAACACTCCTACAAGCCTATGAGCATTTCAGTGCATGCTTTTCACCCTTCTCTTTTCATTACTAGGGTTATGCAGGTGGCAGCCATTAGCAATTCTTTCTTTGCCGGACACCATCTACTCCACCAGTTTGCCGGATTCTGTCCCGGCAATATGAAAAGAAGGGAGGGATTCCTCCAATAAATGTAAAATATTTTATATTTGTCATCATGCAGCTGAAAAAAGGCTGCTATTATTATAATTTTGAAAATAGATTTTATTTCTGAAATCTTGTATTTTTAATTTGGGTCCACTTTAAAAGGAAATAAATATGGCAGCCTCCATATCCCTCTCATTTCAGGGCAGAGGCGTATCTAGAGGGGTACAGCCTTAGCTCATGCCATGGGCGCCACAGCACCAAGGGCGCCATGCCTGCTGCACCGTCATGCCCGCCCCATTCCTCCCCATCAGATTAATTCTGTTATCTGGGGAACATGGCTACTTAACCTGCTGAGCGGTCTGGACGAGCTCAGCTCGTCCAACACCGCCAGAGGCTGCCGCTCAGGCCCTGCTGGGCCGATTTCCACCAAATAAAAAGCAGCACACGCAGCCGGCACTTTGCCAGCCGCGTGTGCTGCCTGATCGCCGCTGCAGCGCGGCGATCCGCCGCGTGCAGCGGCGAAAGAGGGTCCCCCCAGCCGCCCGAGCCCAGCGTAGCCGGAACAAACAGTTCCGGCCAGCGCTAAGGGCTGGATCGGAGGCGGCTGACGTCAGGACGTCGGCTGACGTCCATGACGTCACTCCGCTCGTCGCCATGGCGACGAGGGAAGCGAAACACGGAGGGCCGCTCATTGCGGCCTTCCGTGTTATTCCTTGCCGCCGGAGGCGATCGGAAGATCGCCTCCGGAGCGCCCTCTAGTGGGCTTTCATGCAGCCAACTTTCAGTTGGCTGCATGAAATAGTTTTTTTTTTATTTAAAAAAAACCCTCCCGCAGCCACCCTGGCGATTTAATCAGAACGCCAGGGTGGTTAAAGAGGAACTCCAGTGAAAATATTGTAGTAAAAAAAGTGCTTCATTTTTTACCATAATTATGTATAAATGATTTAGTCAGTGTTTGCTCATTGTAAAATCTTTCCTCTCCCCGATTTGCATTCTGACATTTATTACATGGTGACATTTTATTACTGTGGGCAGGTTATGTAGCTGCTGCTAGCTGTTTTGGCTGTTAGAGACAGCTGTAAACAGCTATTTCCTGTCTGTGCACCTTGTTACATTGTAACAAACTGCCAAAAGTACTGCGGTCCCAGAGCTTCTTGTGGGAGGGGTTTCAGCACAAAATCAGCCATACAGCGCCCCCTGATGGTCTGTTTGTGAAAAGCATTATATTTCTCATGTAAAAGGGGGTATCAGCTACTGATTGGGATAAAGTTCAATTCTAGGTTGGAGTTTCTCTTTAACTTATGTATGTAGGGTGCACTTGGCTTAGTGTTAGAAAAGAGGACAGAGAGGGAATAAGAAGTCATAGTTCCAATAAAAGAACTTCAGCAAAATCCTGAGCCAAAAATCAAAGGCAACCATAACACATGCATGCGAGAAAGGATGCTGTTTTTTAGAAGGAAAGGGGACTTTGATGAGGGGCACGCAATTTCAGTATTTGCCATAGGCTCTATTTTACCCAGATACAATAGGTGACCTTATAAGGCGTAGTGCACCGTGCCTGATGTGCAGCACCTCGGCTTACATGGGAGGCATTTTCCTCGCGCGATCCACTGTTTGTTACATAGCGGGATCACGCCATGCTCTTTGCGTGCTAATGCTGTGATGTCACCACTGTAATCCTGCCTGCTATCTGCCAATTCCGAATCTTATACATGACTCAGCGCAAAGAGACTCTGTGATCGATAAAAAGCCTTTCTGTCTTAAAAAGCAACACATAGCTGTTCACCCTGTTTATTTACTGTATCTTGCAGCTCAGATTTTCATCCGATTTGATAAAATTATTGAATTTGATGGCCGATCAGGCACAAAATTGGTAGATATATGGCCACCTTATAGGACACCTGAACTGAGAAGGATATGGAGGCTGCCATATTTATTTCCTTGTAAGCAATGCCAGTTGCCTGGCAGCCCTGAGCTTCTGGCATAAGTGGTGTCTGAGTCAAAACCCTGGAACCAGCATATGGCTAATCCAATATAACTTCAGCTGAGTCAGAGTACCTTATCTGCTGCATGCTTGTTCAGGGTCTATGGCTAAAAGTATTAGAGACACTGGATCAGGAGGACCGGAAGGCATACATTTTAAATCGGCACCGGTAGACTTGGGCGCAGGATACAGCCTGTATATGGCTGATCCTGCTTCTGCACAAGTCCGGGCGGCATAAATACTACTCCCCCTCCAGGCCGACATGGATAGTGGGGGAATGATATAATTCGGCTTCCAGCGATTGCTGGAGGCCGAATTATTGTGTTTTTTAAGCAACCGCGGCTCCATCTTCTGACGGCGCCGATGTTACTCACTGAGTGCCGCTGTAGATGTCATTCCCATTATAGTCTATGGTGGCGCCGGCTGCGCCCAAATCTAGCAGCGCTGAAAAGCACTGCTCTGACCGGAAGGCAACTAGTATTGTTTAAAAGGAAATAAATATGGCAGCCTTCATATCCCTCTCACCTCGGGTTCCCTTTAAACAATACCAGTTGCCTATCTGTCCTGCTGATCTCGTTAGCTGCAGTAGTGCCTGAATCACATACCTGAAACAAGCATGCTGCTAATCCAGTCAGACTTCAGTCATAGACATCTGATCTACATGCTTGTTCGGGGGTTTATGGCTAAAAGTATTAGAGGCAGAGACTCAGTAGAGATGGCCCGAATGGTTTGCACGCGAACTTATTCGCGCGAACATCGCGAGTTGCATTCGCGTCGAACCACGAACTTTATGCGAGTTCGACCCACCCCCTATACTACATCATTGGGCTTAACGTTGACCCTCTACATCAGTCAGCAGACACATGGCAGCCAAACAGGCTGCACTCCTTCCTGGAGCCCCCACCCCCTTATATAAGGCAGCAGCGTCGGCCATGTTCTCATTCTGTGTGCTGCTGTATTAGTGAGAGAAGGGAGAGACATAGGGAAAGCGATAGGTAGGAGGTCTTTTAGCTTTCTCCTTGCTGGTATTTGTTGCTGAAAAGCACCCCAAATCAGCTCTTTTGAGAGCTAATGTTTTTGTGATGTGTTTTTGTGTGTGTGTGTGTGTGTGTGTGTGCCACTAACACTGCATATACAGCCCTGTCTGTCGCAGCTGGTCCTTGCTAATTGCTATACTGTGCCAGGCCCAGCACATTCAGTGCCTAGTGTGACTGCTGCACATTGTATTATAATACCAGTCACTGCAAACCTTTCACTGCATCTGTGTGACCGCACGCTGTTTTATATACCAGCAGTCAGTGCATCCATTTTTACTGCACCTGTGTGACTGCACATTGTTCTACCAGCAGTCACTGCATACCTTTCACTGCACCTGTGTGACTGCACATTGACTTGCCCTCCATAACAGATTCCCGTTATAGGATTTCAAGTGTATTCGCCTCATCATTATACATCAGTCAGTGTATACCTTTCACTGCACCTGTGTGACTGCACATTGTATTAGTCAAGTCAGTGCATACCTTTCACTTCATCCCCCCATCTCCCCCCCCCCCCCCAATATGGACAAAACAACAGGCAGAGGCAGGCCACCCTGCAGGTCTGTTCGAGGTCGTGCTGTCCTTATTTCGTGCGGCCCTCGACCAAAATACAGTGTTCAGAAGAAGGCACATGCCATCAACCCCAAATATTGTCAGGACGTAGTTGACTATTTAACACAGAACACCTCATCTTCCTCAGCTTCCGCATGGAAGCGTGACATATCTTCCTCCTCCTGCTCTGATTCTGGCACCCCACTTAACACTCAGTCGGCAGCCAATCATCAAAGTGCCATCATCCCAGGGCTCAGCGGTGTGGACATTTTTTTGTGTGTCTGCCTCAGATGAGAGCAATGCCATCTGTACTCTCTGCCACCGAAAATTGAGCCATGGAAAGACCAAGACCCGCGTAGGGACAACTACCTTACAAAGGCACATGATGAAAAAGCCCAAACTGCAATGGGATGACCACCTGAGGAAACGCAGCACACAAAAGCAAAGCCACACTGCAGTGGAAGATACCAGGCCACAATTATTTCTCAAAAAAGGCGATACCCTGTACCGTGATGTTGAAAGGCAAGTGGTGTCCTCTCTAGCACACAGCCTTGGGTCAAGGGTCCATCTGACCACGGATTCCTGGTCTGCAAAGCACGCTCAGGCCTGCCCAAAGACTAAGTCAGTCCCCACACACAGCATCTTTGCCTGCATGCTGTGTGACTGCCTGCCCCAAGACTAAGTCACTCCCCACACAGCATCTCTGCCTGCAGGCCACTTGACTGCCTTCTCTGCCACCACTAACAGATTCCAGGACTCCAAGTGGATTCCTGAATTTTAAGCCCGCTGCTAGCAGCTGCCGCTATAATAATTTTTCTGGTGTGTGTACATGCCTGCCTAATTTTTCTGGCTGCACTGCGGCTGCAACAACAAAACAAAAGGCATCTACGTGTCACTTCCCCTTCGTGATCGTTACCTTGCCGCGGTGAAGGGGCTTGCGTATCACAATGAAGCAATGACCGGCTATATGAGTGTGTTGGGGGGCACACCTGACCCAAGATAATAAGGTCATTGCTTCATTGTGGACAGACCAAATTCGATCAGCTGGACACTCAGTCTTTGTTGTTCTGTCATTCAGCTACCTCAGCCCGACCATATGGGCTTGAAAACCACCATTGCTGCACTCTCGCCATGGTGCGCACCAGTCCAGCACGGCCGTCACTACACAGCTGTTTGCAATGCGTTACACAGTGAGTTTGGTGTGTCAGTGTGAAGCAGAACTCTAATTATACTCCCTGATTGATGTATACACATGCAAAATGTTTTAAAGCACTTTAGGCCTCCAATTTAGGAATGCAATGTGATTTCTGCTCTTTAGGGATTATAGCCCTGCTGTGCGTCAAATCCGTAACTTCCCCCGGGACTTTTGGCATGTATCCCACTCCGCCATGCACCCCTCCAGGTGTTAGACCCTTTGTAACATCTTTTCCATCACTTTTGTGGCCAGAATTAGTGTTTGTAGTATTTCAAGTTCGCCTGCCCATTGAAGTCTATTGCGGTTCGCCAAGTTTACCGATTCCGAAAATCGTAGGTTCGAGCCATCTCGAAGACTCAGTAGGGCTGCCAGGCAACTGGTGTAATTTAACCTCCTTGGCGGTTCAATTTTTCCGCCAAAGAGGCTGCATTGCACTTTTTTTTTAATCTTTTTTTTTTGTTTTTGTTTCATGTAGCTACCTGAGTGGTAGCTACATAAAACACCACTAGAGGGCGCATGTGTCCCTCTAGTCCGATCGCCGCCGGCCACAAAAGTAAACATGAGATCGCGTATAGAACGCGATCTCCTGTTTGGCTTCTCCTGTCGCCATGGCGACGAGCCGACGTCCTGACGTCAGACCCATCCGATCCAGCCCTTTGCGCTGCCCGGGAGGTCCGGGCTGCGCAGGGCTCTGGCGGGGGCCCTCTTCCGCCGCTGCGTGCGGACGATCGCCGCAGAGCGGCGGGGATCGAGCTGGACGCGCAGCTAGCAAAGTGCTGGCTGCGCGTACAGCAATTTACAGGACAGGAATCACCCCACCAGGGGCTGAGATATCCTCCGCGGCGGCTTACCCCGAGCTCAGCTCGGGGTTACCGCTAAGGAGGTTAAAAGGAAATCCACATGTCCGCCTCCATATCCCTCTCACTTCAGGTGTGCTTTAAGAGTGAAAAGAGCAGTGCAGTTCACAAATTCCTCACAGAGAGGCCATTGTGGAGAGTTGCTTCTTGACCAGCGTAGTGTGAGGCTGAGCTGTCCTGCGGGGACCTGTGACACAACCACTGGTGACATCGCTGTCACTCTGAGGTCACTTTCACCCTTCTATCTCCTAATGACACTGCAAACA
Organism: Hyperolius riggenbachi; assembly: GCF_040937935.1. Lineage (NCBI taxonomy): Eukaryota > Metazoa > Chordata > Amphibia > Anura > Hyperoliidae > Hyperolius > Hyperolius riggenbachi. The sequence continues at coordinate 253,811,245 of NC_090653.1, forward strand.
TCTATTAAGAGGGACATGTGCTGTGGGTTGGGGGGAGGGGACACCTCCAGATAGTCACCTGCATGTCCTGCCTGTATGGGAACCACATGTTAAGGGTATAACCACTGCTTCTGGAATAGAACTTGACCAACAGCTAAATGCTTTTTGCGCCATTTAAAGAGAAATTCCACTTTTGTTATATAACTGCTGTGATCGTACATCAGCCCTGAAAAAAAGCCATTTTGCAATTTACTGTTATTTAAAATGTTTTTTTTTTCTATCGTTTCAATCTGCAGCCTGACGGTAAACTCAAATAGCACATCTCTGCAACCATGGCGACAGTTGTTAGTTAGGAATACATATTGTCTATTCTGCATGGGTAATTAGTCGCACAGTGCACTAGCAGGGGTATACCCTGACCCTGGTGCGCTCCCCAGCAAAACTCTGCCAGCCGCGCACCCCTGTTTACTATCCCCCCCCCCTCCCACCACACACACATATTGTGAACTTGCTGAGAAGTGGTATTTGAGTTTATCGTTAGGTTTGAATATTTTTATCTGGTTGTAAGTTGAAACAAAATATTCATTTTTAATATTAGCAAATTGCCAAATGAATGTGGGATTTACCTTCAGAGAGGACCTGTAGTGAAAATAACATAATGAAAAAAAAATGCTTTTTATTATTTTTTTAATGAAATAATAACAGAAAATGCAGTAAATTATTCAGGATACCCACTTTTACAGTGATTATCTTGGTTTCAGCATCAGGAACATTACCTGTGTCTATATATATTGATCAAATCTAGGAATAGAAGGTTGCCGGCACTGCGGAATCTATAGCCGTGTCACTGGGAGTAGAGATAGACAAATGCTCCAAAAACCACCTTGATATTTTACAGATACTGCGTGCTCATGATTGAGTGGTGAAACATACACGTAGCATCAGCATCAAAAAGAGAAAACCGTTTAATCAGGCACTGCAGTGAATTCTGTTTTAATGGTGTTTTCAATTGTGAATAAAATCACCATTTGTATGAAAGATCGTCACATTCAAAAAGGTAGGTACAGAAAATCATCATCTGTGAAAAATCATCATGTGCAGACATCTTGTGCATTCAAACAGTTGCATAAGGAGGATGTCCTACCATATCAGAGGGTGGCGGTGCTGGGTGCAGGGCAAAAGCTATAGCCTAACTGCCGTTTCGCACGGCGGTGCTTCTTCCGAGGCTGATCCACGTTATTACACAAAAATGCACAGGTTTTTATTTTCTGTGTCATGAGTTGGGGGCGGGTGCGCATCGACGTACGTATTTCCGGCCGCATGCGTAAAAACATAAGCGTCAACCAGACGTTCACGCATCTAAAAGGAGTTGTGTTCCCGTAAGCGTAATAAGTTACGCGTCTGCGTAGACCATGCGTTCCACTATGGGACGCACGCGGACGCGTAACTATATACGTCTGCAATCACTGCAGTGCCTGATTCAACTGTTTTCTCTTTTTGATGCGGGTCTATATATATTGGTAAGTAGCCCCACCCTCCCAGTGGTGTTACAGCCTAGGCATTCTGGGAGACCAGTAATTATTTCTTCTGTTTTTTGGAACACTGAGCAAACAAACATTCTGCAGAGATCCCCTGTCAGCACTGAGGGCTTGTTCACACCTAGGGTGTGTTGCGCTACTTGTAAGCGCCAGTGATTTTCAAAATCGCCCTGAAAGCGCTTGTGCAATGATTCCCTATGAGAGTGTTCATATCTGAGCGGTTCGTTTCCAATCCGCTCAGCAAAGCACTGCCTGTACCATTTCCTAAGCATGGTTGCTCAATGGAAGGTATAGGGAAATCGCAAAAAGCAATTGAGTCAGGTAGATAGTTTGTGCGGCTGGAGCGGGGGTTAAGGGCTAGGTACTAGGCAGGTAGTTTGTGCAGCTGGGGGTGGTTTATGGGTTAGGTAATAGGTAGGTAGTTTGTGCAGCTGGGGGGGGGGTTATGGGTTAGGTAATAGGTAGGTAGTTTGTGCAGCTGGGGGTGTTTATGGGTTAGGTAATAGGTAGGTAGTTTGTGCAGCTAGGGGGGGGGGGGGTTATGGGTTAGGTAATAGGTAGGTAGTTTGTGCAGCTGGGGGTGTTTATGGGTTAGGTAATAGGTAGGTAGTTTGTGCAGCTAGGGGGGGGGGGTTATGGGTTAGGTAATAGGTAGGTAGTTTGTGCAGCTGGGGGTGTTTATGGGTTAGGTAATAGGTAGGTAGTTTGTGCAGCTGGGGGTGTTTATGAGTTAGGTAATAGGTAGGTAGTTTGTGCAGCTAGGGGGGGGGGGGTTATGGGTTAGGTAATAGGTAGGTAGTTTGTGCAGCTGGGGGTGTTTATGGGTTAGGTAATAGGTAGGTAGTTTTTGCAGCTGGGGGTGTTTATGGGTTAGGTAATAGGTAGGTAGTTTGTGCAAATGGGGGGTTAAGGGGTTAGGTACTAGGTAGGTAGTTTGTGCAGCTAGGGGGGGGGGGCTAAGGGTTAGGCGTTAGGTAGGTAGACTGTGAGGGGGTGGGGGGTTGAGGGTTAGGCATTAGGTTGGTAGTTTTCACCGGGAGGCTGGTTTAAGGTTAGGCGTTAGGTAGGTAGATTGTGCGGGGGCGGGGATTTTGAGGCTCAGGCATTAGGTAGGTAGTTTGTCCAGAGGTGGCTTTAGGCGTCGGGGGGAGGGTTCTGTTTGAGAACAGGGTTGGGTTTAGCTATAGTATTAAATACCGATTTCACTATCGGCATTACTAGACGCCCACATTTCCGTTTGCCTTTATTTGATGTACACTCATAGCGCCTTAGCTACGCCACTGAGAAAACTGAAACTAGAAACATCTTACTATGGTCAAGTCAGTGTTAAGCAAACTTGAGACAACAATCCATTTGCTGAGGACAGTCCG